>NW_025887831.1:0-396 GCF_002878395.1 Capsicum annuum
ACTTTTATCCTTCATAATAAATATAGATAAATTCTATAAAAAAAAAAATATTAAATAAAGATGAATAATTAATAAGAATAATTTAATCAAATTACCCTTTAGTTGATGTTTTTCTTAAGGAATGTTCAACTTAAAAAGGTAACAACTAATTAGGAACAGAAGAAGTATCGAGTGAAAATCATCCCCCCCCCCCCCCCCCCGCCCGCCAAAACCTTTACTTTAAATATCAACCCATCTCCTCAACTTTAAACAATAAGCATTCTCCCACCTTTTTTTTAGTTATCTTTTAAATACCTGTTTTACCATTGCACTATTGCTTTCTATTTTTATTTATCTCTTTAAAATCATGGTTTTTTATTTTATATATATATATATATATATATATATATATATATA
>NW_025887831.1:496-3980 GCF_002878395.1 Capsicum annuum
TATATATATATATATATATATATATATATATATATAATTTCTTTAAGTAAAAGATAAACATTATTTTCTGAACGAAAAAAAAAGTGAGAAACATTTATGTAGTATATACGTTAATGGAGTTCTAAATAAAATAAATAACTATAATATGGAAATTAATTTATTATTAATAATCAAAACTATAGTATCTATTTATACAAGTGCAAATAACAACTATAAAACTTTACAAACATATTTCAATACATGTAATATAATAATAATTAATAACAATGAAGATATATTTTATATCAAATTAATTAGTAAAGGTTATTTATATTGTAAATAAATTTTAATTTATAATTTAAAATATTTTTTTATTAGTGACAATTGAAACTCATTTATCTTATACAAACAATAGAAAATAAGAGAGAAGCAAAACTTAAATATGCACACACATGAGCATACATATATATGTATATATACATACTTAATGCATGTAATAAAATAATCATCATAAAAAGTATTAACATTGGCTTTTGTAGCAAGTTCATAAAAAAAATATTCTACTTATAATATTAAGAATTTATAAGATATATTTAAATACTTGAGTAAAATAAATAATATTGTAGACATTAAAATTTTGTGGACTCTACAAAAAGAGTTCAATTTTTGTTAGAGTTCTTAGGAGGCTACTTTACCCTAAATGTAGCTTGGTGACTATTCTACCTAAACCCCAAAAGTTCCAATAAATTCATGAGATATTCATAAAGAGATCAAGATCCCGATATCCCACAAATTCATGAGATATTCATAAATCTCAAATATCTTTACATAATTTCATAAATTCATGAAATATTACAAAGGGATCAAAACTCTCTCTTCTTGATAATCAAACACATCAAGAAGATGCACAAATCCTGTTTACATGGAGATCAAATCCATATCTTTCTACGTTCAAGAAA
This sequence comes from Capsicum annuum, assembly GCF_002878395.1. Taxonomy (NCBI): domain Eukaryota; kingdom Viridiplantae; phylum Streptophyta; class Magnoliopsida; order Solanales; family Solanaceae; genus Capsicum; species Capsicum annuum. Next base: position 1,435 of record NW_025887831.1, read on the forward strand.
TACGCCACTAACGCCTCTCGAATTACGGAGAAATTCATATCAAATCTAAATATTTCTACTTTCGAGAAATACGCCACTAACGGTCCATGAATTATGGAGAAATTCATATCAAATTAAAATATGCCTAAGTTCGAGAAATACGCTATTGACGGCTCTCAAATTACGAAGAAAATCAAGAGAGAAGAATCAAGGGAGGAACAAATTTGTACCTACATCGTTTATCAATAAAAAAATCATGTTTCTTCATATTTTTATTCGTGATAGCAATTTATTTCTCACTGTAAAATTATGTTGGAAATAAATTGTCACGCCCAGTGGGCAGTGAAATTTTATTAAATTAAAATCCGTATGAAATTCAGATTATATTAAATTCAAAATATATTAGTCTTAAATAAATATTACAGATTAATATAATTAGATTAATTATTTAAGTCCAAACATATATGGATTTAATTAAAGTCCAATTTTTATTGGGCTAACCCATTGATTTGAGCTACGAATGATGAACCCACGTTGCTAAGCACAATATATTGTCATATTCTAGAGGTCCAAATGAGTGTCGCGTGTCAAATGACGTGGCATGCCAAGTCAAGTGAAGGAGTCAATAGAACCATGCCACATGTTAAAATGATGCCTAGTGAAATCAAAAACTCATAAAAGGCACTACATCACTTGAATTTGATTGGTCAAAGGAAGTTCATTTTCATCATAACTCTTTTCTTTCCACAACTATAAACAGGGGTCTTATAATTCAGAAAAGGAAACCAAGAACAACTCTAACAAGAAGCAAGAGAAAGCTCGTGGATCAAACACCGCAATTTCTTACAAAGCTCAAGCACAAATCAAAATCAAGTTCATCAAATCAACAAATCAAATTCAAATTCAAGATCAAGCTTTAAGCCCTTGAATTTATATTTGAAAAGGCGAATCAAGAGATTCATATATTGAGATTGTAACACTCACATTGAAATCAATAAATTGATTGTTGCAATATTTTCTTGTCTCGAATTATTTATTTTTTGGTTTCAAAATTTTACTGTCCAACAAATTCTGGCATGCCCAGTGGGACTAAATCTGTCCTTCATCTCTTCTCTCAGCGTAAAGATGGAAGCGATACTTCAAGACTCGTCTTTGAGTTTCATCAAATCTACACTCCGACAAGCCTTGAAATATATAATATAAAAAGTTGTTATATAAGTGTAGGAGGTAAATGTCAAGGTTAAAATAGATATTGTCAAAATTAATGGGGGAAGGATGCTTATTAATTAAATTTAAGGAGGAGTTTGATTTTTAAAGTAAAATTGAGATTTTCCCCCACGAGTATCACACACGTGCTGCGATTCTCTTGTTTTTCACATCTATTTTGTTAACCCAATATTTTCTAGAAAATTGAAAAATAACAATCCATTTTTTTTTAGGTTAAAAAAATAACAATTCTAAGCAGGTGTATGTTAAATATTGTTTTCTTTATATTTGTTTAATTAGTACTCCTATAACAGAATATTTCTTACTTTTATTGCTTCTGCTTTAGTTTTGAGAATCAAATTGAGCTCCTGCTTCGTTTTGGTAAATAAATATAAGGAATCATAGTAATGTGCAACTTGCAATTCTTTGACAAAGAGGGGTATAGTGGTGGATTGAGAATTTAGATGCTATATAAATTTTAAAAATATAGTTAAGAGAAATTATTTCTTATAGTATTATTAGATCTAAAATAATAAATTTTAGCAACACTTTTAAATAATTGCATTAATAACAATTTAGTTACAAGTTATAGCAACTTATTAAAAAATATATTATTTTAATTGTATTTTCAAAATTCTTTTTTAATTATATAATTTAAAATCAGTTCCATATTTATAGGGTTGTAATCAATATTTTCCTATTGTATATTGATAATTATGGTAAATATATTCTCTTTCTTCATTCTAATACTCAACCTTTCAAAATTTATTGAAAATCCTGATTCCATTAACTTACTCATATAATATTCATATTCTTCCCTTGAAAATACAAGATTGAATAAAAGTGAGTTTCATATAGTATTCATCTTCTTCATTGAAAAAAGTGGGTTTAAGATAATATTCATCTTCTTTCCGAAAAACATAAAATTGATATATTTATTTTTTTCATTCTCCATTGTGAATCATGTCTAAACCAAAATTCGATTCTACTCCTTCGCATAGAAGTCCTAGAATATTCAACCAACGATTTATTCCATTGTGAATCATTATTCAACGAACGATTGTTCTCCTTCATTAGAAATTCTCTTTCTTCTATTTTTACTTTTGTTCTTTAAAAATAATATGATATAAGGAGTATTGTCAATTTCTTTATTAAATACTCATTGTATATAACAATAAAAGATATGTCAATGGATATTAGAGAAAAAATATTGAACAATCAGTTTGTGTTGGTAACAACATAAATAAGGATTTAAATATAGATCGTAATCTTTCATAAGAATAATATAGTGAAAATTATCTTGTATATACTTATTAAACTGCTTCGTGTATGAATTCTATATAAAATCAGTATGAAATAAG
>NW_025887832.1:0-3821 GCF_002878395.1 Capsicum annuum
TTGAAGTTGATGATATCCAAGAAGGGATCTTTGTATGTTTGTGAAAAATATGGTGGTGTGTGATGTATAAAAATATGAAATGGGTGATTGAATACTTGTAATCTTGATGAATCCACCTATGCCTAAGAAGTGCATGTAAGGTGTTTGTGAAAATACCTAAGAGACTAGAGATTTTATTTTTATAACATAATAGGTCCAAAATTAATTGATTATGAATATAAAATGATTTAAATTGTTAAGCCTTGATTTATACTATTATTCCATTATTTCCTTGTTATAACTTGATAATTGTTATTGGGAATTATATGTCCCTACTATTGATTGATATGTCAAATATTTTATAAATGTGAGTTGGATTGTGAATTGAGAAATGTGGATGTTGAAGTTGAAGGATGATGGTGTTGTGGTGCATGAAATTGAACATTAAACCTATGCCTTAAATGGTGCATGTAATATGATTGGTAAAATGCCTATGTGAAGAAGAATTTAAGTATTTGACATTTTTGTTATCCAAATTATGATTTCATGCCATATCCATATGCTTAACTTATGTCTACCATATGTTTGCCAAAATATTTAAGAGAATAGAAAACTATGCATTGTGGTTCCTTAGGTCTTAAATGATAAATTCATTCTTTGTTCCTATAGATAGTTAATTTCCTTGAATTTGTGGTGCGTTATGGGTGTATGATGGAATGCCATGATGAATTATTGAGGTAACTATGATGTTTGTGCGTAGTATTTGCTGTGGACCCAAAGCATGCTTCCCACGTGTTTGATTGGATGCTTATATGGAGAAATGAGGCCATTTGATTTGCTAAGTGTGAAGTCCTCAATTATGTGTTGCGTATGATGGCCTATGGGCATATTGTGTATAAGTTATCTATCTTATGTTACTTTATGCTATTGTGTGCTGGGGGTACATATGCCTGAAATAGTCTGCTGGTCTAGAGACGAGTCAGTTTCACGATAATCTTAATTGAGCGATGAACAATGAACTCCCAGTTAGTTTCAAAACTTGAGGAAAACTCAATAATCTCGACAATCATTCTTTATCAAATAATCAGGCCATAAAGCTCTGAAATCTTACATATCAATTCACTCTGTTACAGACCTCTATACATTTTGTGAGATAGTAAGCTTATCTTAAAAGTAGGTGGTAATTAGAAATACTCCGTCAGAGAACGGAATCAAGCGAACTCTATCATATTGATGCAATATCATAATGTGAGAACAGATTCAGTTCAGTTGAGTATAGTGAAGAACCGGTTAAATATCTTTCAATTGGGAGTAGGATTTAGCACTGAGCGAGCTAAGGATGGGAACATTCCTACGTGTAGAGTGTTTGATTCCTGGTAGCAATCCTTATGCTCCAGAACTACGTCGCCAACATAGGTTAAGACATCTATCCTGCGAGTAAAGGGTTAGATAAGGTGATTGTCCTTCGAGTAGAGGGTCCCACTATTCTCGTTTGATGTCCTGATAGTAGAGGTTCCTATGCAGTTGTCTTTACTGGTGGTGCGGTATTGACACCCTTCCAGCTGAGGTACAGGTTGGATCCCACTTGTGGTAAGTGGGGCATGTTGGTTAAATGATCACTCCTATAGTTTCAGTAACAGTCTAAGAAAAAAACTCAGTTAATGTGCAGAAGTTGAGGCTGTCAGATACAGGCCTCCCAGTATTGCTATCATTATCATTGAGTAGAGAGACTTCCTGCGAGATGAGGGTTGCTCTCCAACTTATTTACCCATTATCATTATCGTTGAGTATAGAGACTTCCTGCTAGATAAGGGTTGATCTTAGATTCAGTTATTTAGTGTTCTAGAGACTTCCTGTTAGATGAAGGTTGATCTCAGATTTAGTTGTTCAGTGTTCTAGAGACTTCCTACTAGATGAACGTTGATCTAAGATTCAGTTGTTCAGTGTTCTAGAGTTGGTGGATTTGAATATCAAATATAAGTAATATAAGTTATCTGATTTCTTAGTATGGATAAGTACAGATGTCAGCTCTAGTAGCTTTAGATACTCAGTATCTTATTATCAGTATTATTATTTTTGAGTGTCAGCGTTCAAAATGTAACAATCGGTGTCATGATGATTTCAGTTGTACTTTATGCATCTATGTGTGTATTGTTGATCAAACATGTTTCAAAATTGGTGACTGCAGCGTTTCCATATATGTTTATTCCAGCGAATCCATATTATTCAAATTTTTATGTTTAAGCATAAGCCTTATATTTTACCTTACCCTATCCTTGCATACTCGGTACATTCTTTGTACTAACGTATTTGTGCTATGGTGTTTTACCCACCATAGGTTTAGAAGAGCGAGATTCAGAGTATATTTAGCTGTCAGATCTTGTAGCAGTGGGTGCAGTAGTGAGTCCTCATCATCCGAGGATATTCTATTTTAGTGTTTTGATGATTTTACTAGATGGAGTTAGTTGGGGAATTGTCCCTTCAACTCTACAGTTCAGACAGTGTAGCAGCTTTTCAGACAGATGTATTGATATTTAGTTTTCAGCACTGTATATTTAGATATTTGAACCTTATGGCCAGATTTAGCCAGTTTTTGCATTTATCGTATTATATTATGCAGTGAACAGATACGGATTTCAGTGAAGGGTTAGCTTGTGATCCCTTGGGGTTACGAGCACCGTGTGGCATTCCGGTTCATGGGAATTGGGGCATTACAAACTTGGTATCAAATCCTAAGGTTCAACAGTTTCCTAGGGAGTCTGAAAAGCCGCATTTAGTAGAGTCTTGTACAAGAGTGTGTTGCGCGCCATATTCATGTACGGGAGGCTATGGGATGTTTAGAAGTGTTTTCGTTCTTTCATAATCCATATCATGCTATAGCAAGATTTTCCAAGAGAGTTATGTAGACTCTTGTAATGATCTACTTATATGAGATTTACCTTACGCTTAAGGTAACAGAAGTAGTGAAGCCAAAGTCTTTCACATAGAACTTTCTCTGACGGTCCCCGCAGATAGTTTTGGGACAGTGTTCTCTAAAGTGAGCAGAGTATGTCTTATGGGGTTAGCTGTTTATATGGTGAATGAATAGGCTTGAAATTATATATGTAAGAATCTAAGTGTGGAAGTTGGGAATTATATGTGTTGATTGATAGAGATATAGCTGCGATTCTCATGGTGTGGAGAAGTATAAGTTTAAGAGATGTGATATTTGAAGGCTAGAATGAGAATAGTATGTTTATTAAAGATTTGTGGATATTCATGTAATGTTTTCGAAGGTAAGCTTGAATCTTTGAAGAATGTAAGTTTGTGGACTCCAAACTAAGTATTAAGATGTGAATGTGGTATTAGTAGCCTATGAAGAAATCAAAGCAGATAATGTGTTTAGTGAGACAAGTAGGTGTTGAAAAGAGTGTATGTATATGATGATGATTGTAGAGACTAAGGAAAGATAAGAGTTGAATTCCAAAAAGTAGCATTAGTATTGAATTTATATTTTCAGGTGTAGTCTTTCTGGATGAATTAAGTTATCATTTTGTGCATCATTGTGCCTCAGACTCTAGAGTACATTGGTTGTAGTTCATTTTGGGGTTTAGCCAAGTGTTCAAAAGTGTCTGACGATGACTTAAAGTTGAGAGGAGGATAATAGAGAAAGTGACAAGTCAAACCCTCAGAATCTGGTAGTGGTGCCAGTAGGTATGGAAAAGCAGTAAAGGAAGACAGTTCCCGACCCATTCTTATTTCAGTGAAATATGTCAAGAGGGACCTTGGGTCCCAAGGGGGAGATACCCCATAATGTTATAATAATTGCATGTCCATGCTCTTTCTATGATGTTAACCTCATC
>NW_025887833.1:0-3475 GCF_002878395.1 Capsicum annuum
TCTCAAGCAGTACTAAGAGTAAGCCTCAAGTAGTCTATTTACACTTCCATCAGCCTCTATGGAAAAAAAAAAGGAAAAATACATCTAGTACAAAGAATTTGGTTTATTTAATATTTCTATTCAATGTACTATTTCCTGTCTGCCTAATCACTTCAACTGTTATCAAGCTTTTCTTCAGTAACAACTTCCAGTTCCTTGCCCTCCATGTGTGGTAGATAGTTGCTCCAATCAGCGCTGCAATCACCTCTTTTTTGAACTTCTTCCAGTGTTTCTTTTTAACCAGAATATCAAATGATGAACGAAGAAAGGCATGAGACAAAAGCATATTGGGTAGTGATAATGAGGCCCAAATTCTTTACATCTATTCAACAAGAAGAAAATTAACCACAACAAAGTAGTTATGAAAAGGAAAATGACAATGAAGAAAACATAGGAACTGATAAGGAAAACAGTAGAGCTTACAGAAAAGGAATAGCGTAATACCCCGGGAAATTTTTCGTTGAAATTTTGTGCGTAAACGTGTTGGGTTATATCTTCTATAATGAATTATAAATTTTCTATGCAGAATGTCTTAGATTATGACCCACCATTACTTAGAGTATTGAATAAGATTTCCAACTATATGTGGATCATCCAAAACGGACACCCGAGCGACGAGTTATGAACATTCTGATCGAACCGTGAATAATAGTGAACAGTAAAACGTGCAGGAAAAAGTACTGAGGCCTGGCGTATTTTTCCTCCAACTTTAAATGATCATAACTCCTTGTACATAATTATCTGGGTTATCTACTATATATCAATGGAAAGCTCTGCGGGTCCTCTTTACAATAATTTGGATTCATCCAATTTGTCTATTGGAGCAAATAGTTATGGTCGATCTACTTCAGCCTATCAAAAGTGAATTTTTGGGTCAACTATAACTCCTCGTACCCAATGATATAGGTGAGATACTATATATCAACGGAAAGATATGAGATTCCTCTTTCTAATGAAATTAGTTTCATCGAATTTGGATACCGAAGTAAAACGTTATAGTTGATCTACTTCAGACTATCAAAACAGTCCACCAAAGGACAGCTTCGAGAATTATTTGGTTTTTAGGGTCGTTTTGGTCATTTTCCCTCACCCAAAATCCATTCAAACCCTATATTAAAGCCTATTAGAAGCATTATATGTTATATTTCATCAAATTACCTCAAAAAGAAAACCCTAAGTTCCTACATCAAACTTCAAGTTCCTCCAAAGTTCACCATTAACTCTGCAAATTTATTCAAGATTCCAAGTTCCTAGTTCAAGAACTCCAAGAACCATCATTCAAAGGCACAATTAACATCTCAAAAATGAGTATCGATCAAAATTTCATCATTCAAGGTATGTGGGGTTGTTCAACAAGAACTCTCTTTTGTTCTTGTACCCAAAAGTAATTTTCTTTACAAAGGCAAGATTTTTATTTGATTTTTACGAATTTGAAGCATGAACCCATATCTTATGATGATTATTATGAAATCTTGATGTGTTTGATTTTAAAAGATGAATTTATATGTGTGGAGATAGAAAGCATGAATCTTGAACGATATTTATCATGATTTTGATATTTGGGTCGTGAATCCCCATTGGAAATTGTGTTTTTTTGAGAATGTGTGTGTTATAAGTACGTTGATGTCGAATATTTGAGATACATTGAATGATTTGACCTTTTAGTATTAATGGAGTTGTTTTGAACTCGAGTGTGAAAGAAATCCACAACGTGGTTGATTTTGATAGATGGGAAGCATGATGGCTCCCGATGTATATTTATATATTACTAAAATTGTTTTGTTGTGGATTGTCTTTGAAATGACCTGAGCTAAGTCCGGGAGATATCTTTAGCACCGAGTGGGAGGTATAAAGCGACCTTACTTTCTTAGAACTACATGCCCCCGTAGGAGTAAGCCTGAGGCTGATTTATATAGTGATCACTAGTTTGTGTGGATTTGACATCAATAGTGTTACTCCGATGGCAAGGATAAGAAGGCTCTCCCCAACATGGGTTGTACGTTGGACTCCATGTAGCTCACATGGTTTATTTCGATTATAGGATCTCCCAGTGTGTGTATTTCCTTGTGTCTATGGCGAATAGTGAAGTGATTTGAAAGTGGAATTGTGAAAGTTATTCTTTCGAACGATTTAAATGATATTTACATTATGAATATCGATATTCTTGATTAACTGAAAGTGATTGACAAATTATATGATGACTCACATGTGTTATTGTACTTATTTCATCCTCTCATGATTATGATGATTTTCTTCGGGCTATGTGAGTCTTTCATACATCCTGCATATTTCTTATAAATATTTATGATGATGATGTTTATACAACTGCATACACCCCCATGTACTTGGTTCCTTTCCATGGTACTGACCCACATCTTCGGATATGGGCTGCATTTTCTCGGAATGTAGGTTCAGGTGCTCAGTTCCAGGTTCAACAGTGATTCTTCAGGCACACTGTTCTATATCCTCTGTCATGGTGAGCTCATGTTCCGAGGACGTGATGTCTAATGTTGGTTTCACGAAATTGTTTACATTTGATAACTGAGTATGAGTTAGTTAGGGCATGTCTCAATGGCTCGCTGGTTTTACTTATTTTCTTAGAGGCTTGTCTGACTAGTATAGATGTTGGGAGTTGACTAATAAGCCGTATTTTGTTATCTTTCTGAAATTCTTTTATTCTTGGATGATGATTTCTCTATTGATATTTGAGGATTATTTATGGAAATCCCATTGATTCATGTTGAACTGAATGAAAATGGCTCAAAGGGTTAGCATGGGGCTACTCGTAGCCTCAAGTACCGTGTGACGCTCCCGAACCCATTTTCGGGGTGTTACAAATAGTAACAACAACAAATTATGTAACAACCAAAACACAATAATATTAATGCCAAATCATGAAGTAATGGCAACAAACAAACGGGACAAAAAGTTTCCAGTTCTTCAAATTTTGAGATCTTTCTTGGGATCCAAAGTTTGTTACTAGTAAAATGATACATCTCAAACCTTAAATAAATCCTTCTTTTTTGAATTTCTAGCATTTTCATGAAAAGACAAAATATAAAATAATTTATCTTTCCTACTAGAACTACTCAAAGCAAAACAGGACTTTTGAGCAACTTTTGGCTGAAGAAGTTAGAGGGAGATATGCTTGAACGCTTTCGACTTTTGTGCAACTTTTAGGGCTCCTCCTGTTAAGTAGTGGACTTTGGAGTGGGGGGGGGGGGGGGGGGACCTAACAGGAGGAGTTTTAAAACACCCAGGTAAATGTCCACCTGCAATAGTTCAAGTTAAAAAAAGGTGTTAAAGGAGAAAATAATTACTTCATATAATTAGCATCAACCGAAATACTTGAACCATCAAGGTCGATTCTTATTTAGCAGATGGATAGCGGTCTAGAGAAAATAGTAATTTTTACTCCTAGTCTCATTTAATTCAC